>NW_027664209.1:0-5000 GCF_963264785.1 Psittacula echo | reverse complement strand
TAGGGTTAGGGTTAGGGTTAGGGTTAGGGTTAGGGTTAGGGTTAGGGTTAGGGTTAGGGTTAGGGTTAGGGTTAGGGTTAGGGTTAGGGTTAGGGTTAGGGTTAGGGTTAGGGTTAGGGTTAGGGTTAGGGTTAGGGTTAGGGTTAGGGTTAGGGTTAGGGTTAGGGTTAGGGTTAGGGTTAGGGTTAGGGTTAGGGTTAGGGTTAGGGTTAGGGTTAGGGTTAGGGTTAGGGTTAGGGTTAGGGTTAGGGTTAGGGTTAGGGTTAGGGTTAGGGTTAGGGTTAGGGTTAGGGTTAGGGTTAGGGTTAGGGTTAGGGTTAGGGTTAGGGTTAGGGTTAGGGTTAGGGTTAGGGTTAGGGTTAGGGTTAGGGTTAGGGTTAGGGTTAGGGTTAGGGTTAGGGTTAGGGTTAGGGTTAGGGTTAGGGTTAGGGTTAGGGTTAGGGTTAGGGTTAGGGTTAGGGTTAGGGTTAGGGTTAGGGTTAGGGTTAGGGTTAGGGTTAGGGTTAGGGTTAGGGTTAGGGTTAGGGTTAGGGTTAGGGTTAGGGTTAGGGTTAGGGTTAGGGTTAGGGTTAGGGTTAGGGTTAGGGTTAGGGTTAGGGTTAGGGTTAGGGTTAGGGTTAGGGTTAGGGTTAGGGTTAGGGTTAGGGTTAGGGTTAGGGTTAGGGTTAGGGTTAGGGTTAGGGTTAGGGTTAGGGTTAGGGTTAGGGTTAGGGTTAGGGTTAGGGTTAGGGTTAGGGTTAGGGTTAGGGTTAGGGTTAGGGTTAGGGTTAGGGTTAGGGTTAGGGTTAGGGTTAGGGTTAGGGTTAGGGTTAGGGTTAGGGTTAGGGTTAGGGTTAGGGTTAGGGTTAGGGTTAGGGTTAGGGTTAGGGTTAGGGTTAGGGTTAGGGTTAGGGTTAGGGTTAGGGTTAGGGTTAGGGTTAGGGTTAGGGTTAGGGTTAGGGTTAGGGTTAGGGTTAGGGTTAGGGTTAGGGTTAGGGTTAGGGTTAGGGTTAGGGTTAGGGTTAGGGTTAGGGTTAGGGTTAGGGTTAGGGTTAGGGTTAGGGTTAGGGTTAGGGTTAGGGTTAGGGTTAGGGTTAGGGTTAGGGTTAGGGTTAGGGTTAGGGTTAGGGTTAGGGTTAGGGTTAGGGTTAGGGTTAGGGTTAGGGTTAGGGTTAGGGTTAGGGTTAGGGTTAGGGTTAGGGTTAGGGTTAGGGTTAGGGTTAGGGTTAGGGTTAGGGTTAGGGTTAGGGTTAGGGTTAGGGTTAGGGTTAGGGTTAGGGTTAGGGTTAGGGTTAGGGTTAGGGTTAGGGTTAGGGTTAGGGTTAGGGTTAGGGTTAGGGTTAGGGTTAGGGTTAGGGTTAGGGTTAGGGTTAGGGTTAGGGTTAGGGTTAGGGTTAGGGTTAGGGTTAGGGTTAGGGTTAGGGTTAGGGTTAGGGTTAGGGTTAGGGTTAGGGTTAGGGTTAGGGTTAGGGTTAGGGTTAGGGTTAGGGTTAGGGTTAGGGTTAGGGTTAGGGTTAGGGTTAGGGTTAGGGTTAGGGTTAGGGTTAGGGTTAGGGTTAGGGTTAGGGTTAGGGTTAGGGTTAGGGTTAGGGTTAGGGTTAGGGTTAGGGTTAGGGTTAGGGTTAGGGTTAGGGTTAGGGTTAGGGTTAGGGTTAGGGTTAGGGTTAGGGTTAGGGTTAGGGTTAGGGTTAGGGTTAGGGTTAGGGTTAGGGTTAGGGTTAGGGTTAGGGTTAGGGTTAGGGTTAGGGTTAGGGTTAGGGTTAGGGTTAGGGTTAGGGTTAGGGTTAGGGTTAGGGTTAGGGTTAGGGTTAGGGTTAGGGTTAGGGTTAGGGTTAGGGTTAGGGTTAGGGTTAGGGTTAGGGTTAGGGTTAGGGTTAGGGTTAGGGTTAGGGTTAGGGTTAGGGTTAGGGTTAGGGTTAGGGTTAGGGTTAGGGTTAGGGTTAGGGTTAGGGTTAGGGTTAGGGTTAGGGTTAGGGTTAGGGTTAGGGTTAGGGTTAGGGTTAGGGTTAGGGTTAGGGTTAGGGTTAGGGTTAGGGTTAGGGTTAGGGTTAGGGTTAGGGTTAGGGTTAGGGTTAGGGTTAGGGTTAGGGTTAGGGTTAGGGTTAGGGTTAGGGTTAGGGTTAGGGTTAGGGTTAGGGTTAGGGTTAGGGTTAGGGTTAGGGTTAGGGTTAGGGTTAGGGTTAGGGTTAGGGTTAGGGTTAGGGTTAGGGTTAGGGTTAGGGTTAGGGTTAGGGTTAGGGTTAGGGTTAGGGTTAGGGTTAGGGTTAGGGTTAGGGTTAGGGTTAGGGTTAGGGTTAGGGTTAGGGTTAGGGTTAGGGTTAGGGTTAGGGTTAGGGTTAGGGTTAGGGTTAGGGTTAGGGTTAGGGTTAGGGTTAGGGTTAGGGTTAGGGTTAGGGTTAGGGTTAGGGTTAGGGTTAGGGTTAGGGTTAGGGTTAGGGTTAGGGTTAGGGTTAGGGTTAGGGTTAGGGTTAGGGTTAGGGTTAGGGTTAGGGTTAGGGTTAGGGTTAGGGTTAGGGTTAGGGTTAGGGTTAGGGTTAGGGTTAGGGTTAGGGTTAGGGTTAGGGTTAGGGTTAGGGTTAGGGTTAGGGTTAGGGTTAGGGTTAGGGTTAGGGTTAGGGTTAGGGTTAGGGTTAGGGTTAGGGTTAGGGTTAGGGTTAGGGTTAGGGTTAGGGTTAGGGTTAGGGTTAGGGTTAGGGTTAGGGTTAGGGTTAGGGTTAGGGTTAGGGTTAGGGTTAGGGTTAGGGTTAGGGTTAGGGTTAGGGTTAGGGTTAGGGTTAGGGTTAGGGTTAGGGTTAGGGTTAGGGTTAGGGTTAGGGTTAGGGTTAGGGTTAGGGTTAGGGTTAGGGTTAGGGTTAGGGTTAGGGTTAGGGTTAGGGTTAGGGTTAGGGTTAGGGTTAGGGTTAGGGTTAGGGTTAGGGTTAGGGTTAGGGTTAGGGTTAGGGTTAGGGTTAGGGTTAGGGTTAGGGTTAGGGTTAGGGTTAGGGTTAGGGTTAGGGTTAGGGTTAGGGTTAGGGTTAGGGTTAGGGTTAGGGTTAGGGTTAGGGTTAGGGTTAGGGTTAGGGTTAGGGTTAGGGTTAGGGTTAGGGTTAGGGTTAGGGTTAGGGTTAGGGTTAGGGTTAGGGTTAGGGTTAGGGTTAGGGTTAGGGTTAGGGTTAGGGTTAGGGTTAGGGTTAGGGTTAGGGTTAGGGTTAGGGTTAGGGTTAGGGTTAGGGTTAGGGTTAGGGTTAGGGTTAGGGTTAGGGTTAGGGTTAGGGTTAGGGTTAGGGTTAGGGTTAGGGTTAGGGTTAGGGTTAGGGTTAGGGTTAGGGTTAGGGTTAGGGTTAGGGTTAGGGTTAGGGTTAGGGTTAGGGTTAGGGTTAGGGTTAGGGTTAGGGTTAGGGTTAGGGTTAGGGTTAGGGTTAGGGTTAGGGTTAGGGTTAGGGTTAGGGTTAGGGTTAGGGTTAGGGTTAGGGTTAGGGTTAGGGTTAGGGTTAGGGTTAGGGTTAGGGTTAGGGTTAGGGTTAGGGTTAGGGTTAGGGTTAGGGTTAGGGTTAGGGTTAGGGTTAGGGTTAGGGTTAGGGTTAGGGTTAGGGTTAGGGTTAGGGTTAGGGTTAGGGTTAGGGTTAGGGTTAGGGTTAGGGTTAGGGTTAGGGTTAGGGTTAGGGTTAGGGTTAGGGTTAGGGTTAGGGTTAGGGTTAGGGTTAGGGTTAGGGTTAGGGTTAGGGTTAGGGTTAGGGTTAGGGTTAGGGTTAGGGTTAGGGTTAGGGTTAGGGTTAGGGTTAGGGTTAGGGTTAGGGTTAGGGTTAGGGTTAGGGTTAGGGTTAGGGTTAGGGTTAGGGTTAGGGTTAGGGTTAGGGTTAGGGTTAGGGTTAGGGTTAGGGTTAGGGTTAGGGTTAGGGTTAGGGTTAGGGTTAGGGTTAGGGTTAGGGTTAGGGTTAGGGTTAGGGTTAGGGTTAGGGTTAGGGTTAGGGTTAGGGTTAGGGTTAGGGTTAGGGTTAGGGTTAGGGTTAGGGTTAGGGTTAGGGTTAGGGTTAGGGTTAGGGTTAGGGTTAGGGTTAGGGTTAGGGTTAGGGTTAGGGTTAGGGTTAGGGTTAGGGTTAGGGTTAGGGTTAGGGTTAGGGTTAGGGTTAGGGTTAGGGTTAGGGTTAGGGTTAGGGTTAGGGTTAGGGTTAGGGTTAGGGTTAGGGTTAGGGTTAGGGTTAGGGTTAGGGTTAGGGTTAGGGTTAGGGTTAGGGTTAGGGTTAGGGTTAGGGTTAGGGTTAGGGTTAGGGTTAGGGTTAGGGTTAGGGTTAGGGTTAGGGTTAGGGTTAGGGTTAGGGTTAGGGTTAGGGTTAGGGTTAGGGTTAGGGTTAGGGTTAGGGTTAGGGTTAGGGTTAGGGTTAGGGTTAGGGTTAGGGTTAGGGTTAGGGTTAGGGTTAGGGTTAGGGTTAGGGTTAGGGTTAGGGTTAGGGTTAGGGTTAGGGTTAGGGTTAGGGTTAGGGTTAGGGTTAGGGTTAGGGTTAGGGTTAGGGTTAGGGTTAGGGTTAGGGTTAGGGTTAGGGTTAGGGTTAGGGTTAGGGTTAGGGTTAGGGTTAGGGTTAGGGTTAGGGTTAGGGTTAGGGTTAGGGTTAGGGTTAGGGTTAGGGTTAGGGTTAGGGTTAGGGTTAGGGTTAGGGTTAGGGTTAGGGTTAGGGTTAGGGTTAGGGTTAGGGTTAGGGTTAGGGTTAGGGTTAGGGTTAGGGTTAGGGTTAGGGTTAGGGTTAGGGTTAGGGTTAGGGTTAGGGTTAGGGTTAGGGTTAGGGTTAGGGTTAGGGTTAGGGTTAGGGTTAGGGTTAGGGTTAGGGTTAGGGTTAGGGTTAGGGTTAGGGTTAGGGTTAGGGTTAGGGTTAGGGTTAGGGTTAGGGTTAGGGTTAGGGTTAGGGTTAGGGTTAGGGTTAGGGTTAGGGTTAGGGTTAGGGTTAGGGTTAGGGTTTTGGGTTAGGGTTAGGGTTAGGGTTAGGGTTAGGGTTAGGGTTAGGGTTAGGGGTATACGCGGGCACGGGGGGGGGGGGGGGGGGGGGGTA